>NC_045575.1:15482207-15484054 GCF_009819795.1 Aythya fuligula | reverse complement strand
AACTAACCCTAACCATTACCCTAACACTTAAGCCTTACCCTACACCTTAACCCTAACCCTAACCCTAACCCTTACTCTAACCCTTACCCTGACCTGTACCCTTACACTTACCCTTACCCTTATACTTACCCTAATTCTTACCCATACCATAACCCATACCCTAACACATATTTGTACCCTTAACCTTACCGTTACCCTTAACCTTACCCTTACCCTTACTCTATCCCGTTACCCTTACGCTTACCCTTAACATAAACCTTACCCTTGACCTTACCCTTACCATAAGCCATACAACAACACTTACATGTACACTTACGCTTACACTTACCCTAGCAATTACTCGTACAATTACCCTTACCCTTACCCTTACCCTTAACCTAAGCCGAAACCTTAAACCTTACAGTAAACCTTACCCTTTCTGCTACACTTACCCTTAGCCTAAATCTAAACCTTACACTTACCCTTACTGTAACCCTCACCCTTATCGTTGCCAATACCCTTACTCTTACCCTTACCCTAACCCTTCTCCTTACACTTACTGTTACCTTTAACATTACCCTTACCCTAACACTTACACTTATCCTTATCCATACCCTTACCCTTACCCTAATCCTTACCCTTAACCTAACCCTAACCCTAAACCTTACCCCAGCCCTTACCCTGACCCTTACATTAACCCTAACCCTTACCCTAAAAGTTACACTTACTCTTAACCTTAACCTTACCCTTAACTATTACCCTAACACTTACCCTTATGTTTCCCTCACCCTAACCCTTACCCTGACCTGATATCCCTTACACATATCCTTACCCTTACTCTTACCCTACCCTTACCCTTACCATAGCCCATACCCTAACACATACTTATACCCTTAACCTTACTGTTACCCTTACTCTATCTGTTACTCTTACGCTTACCCTTAACATAAACCTTACTCTTAACCTTACCCTTACCATAAGCCATAGAACAACACTTACATGTTCACTTACGTTTACACTTACCCTAGCAATTACTCGTACAATTACCCTTACCTTACCCTTAGCAAACCATTACCTTACCGCTACCTAACCCGTCAACCTTACTCTTACCATAACACTTACCCTTACCGTAAACCCTTACCCTTTTCTGCTCTACTTACCCTTTGCCTAATTCTAAACCCTACCCTAACCTCACTCTTGCCCTTATCATTTATGCTTACTTTAACCCCTTAACCTAAACCTTACCCAACCCTTACCCTGACCCTTACATTAATCCTAGCCTTAACCTAAACCTTACACTTACTCTTAACCTTAACCTTAGATGTAACCTAATACTTACTCTTAGTTTTCCCTCACCCTAACCCTATAATTAACCCTAACCATTACCCTAACACTTACCCTTACCCTATCCCTTTCTCTAAACCCTTACAATGGACCCGTACCCTTACACATACCCTTGCCCTTCTCTTACCTAATCCTTACCCTTACCATAACCCATATGCTAACACTACTTCTACATCTACCTTACCCTTACCTTACCCTTACCCTTAACTAAGCCTAAACCTTAACCTTATCGTAACACTTACACTTACCGTAACCCTTTCCCTTTCTGCTACACTTACCCTTAGCCTAAATCTAAACCTTACACTTACCCATACCGTAACCCTCAACCTTACCATTACCATACCCTTACTCTTACCTTACCCTATCCTTACACTTATCCTTATATATACAACTTAACCTTTCCTAACACTTACCCTTAACCTAACCCTAACCCTAAACCTTACCTGAACCCTTACCCTGACCCTTACATTAACCCTAACCCTTACCCTAAACCTTACACTTACTCTTAACCTTAACCTTACCCT